>NW_028225180.1:29096415-29112912 GCF_052327205.1 Somniosus microcephalus | reverse complement strand
CTGTTTTGAAGCGAGTGTTTCGGATCGTTTTAGAAGGTTTCGGCGTGTATTGGACTCTTTTGGAGTGTTTGGGAGTGTTTTGGACTCTTTTGTGTGTTTTGGATCGTTTGGCGTGATGTTGAGTTTAGAGTGATTTAGAAGTGAGTGCTTAGTAGCCAGTGTTTTGATGTGTTTTGTGTGTTATGGCGTGTTTTGAAGTGTTTCGTAGTGTATGGGACTGTTTTGGAGCGTTTGGGAGTGTGCTGGCGTGTTGTGGAGTGTTTTGCAGTGTATTAGAGTGTTTTGGATCGATTGTTTGGAAACGAGTGTTTTGGACAGTTTTGTAGAGTTTCGGAATGCTTGGTACTGTTTTGGAGTGTTTGGGAGTGTTTTGGTGTGCAGTTTTTTGCACTGTTTTGGATTGTTTTGAATTTTTAGGAGCGAGTGCTTTGGAGTATTTCGGAGTGTTTTGTACAGTTTTGTAGAGTATCGGGGTGCTTGGGAGTGTTTCGGAGTGATTGGTAGTGTTTGGGAGTGTATGGAACTGTTCTGGAGGGTTTGGGAGTGTGTTGGAGTGTTTTGGAGTGTTTTGAGTAATTGCGTAGAAGCGAGTGTTTTGTAGTGTTATGGAGTGGTTTGGAGTCTTTTGGTGTGGTTTTGGAGTGTATGGGAGTGTTCTGGAGGGTTTGGGAGTGATTTGGGGTGTTTTTGTGTGTGTTTTGAGTGAGTGCTTAGAAGCAAATGTTTTGGAGTGTTATGGAGTGTTTTCGACTGTTTTGTAGAGTTTCGGACTGCTTGTGACTGTGTTGGAGTGTTTGGGAGTGTTTTGGAGTGTTCTGGATTTTTTGGAGTGTTGTGGTGGTTTGGTCTGCTTTGGAGTGTTTTGGAGTGTTGTGGAATGTTTTGGTGTGTTTTTGAGTTATGGAGTGTTTTGGAGTGATTTGGAGTGGTTTGAAGTGTTTGGGACTGTTCTGGACGGTTTGGAAGTGTGTTGGAGTGTTTTGGAGTCTTTAGGTGTGTTTTGCATCGTTTTGGAGTGCTTTGGTGTGATTTGAGTTATGGAGTGTTTCGGAGTGTTTTGGACTGTTTTCAAATGTTTTGGCGTGAGAGCTTAGAAGCGATTGTTTTGGAGTGTTTTCTGGAGTGATCTTTGAAGTGTTTTTTGGAGTTATTTTTTGGACTGTTTTTTGGAGTGTTTTTTGGAATGCGTTTTTTGGTGCGTGTTTTTTCGGTGTTTTGTATTTTTTGGGTGTTGTGGTGTTTTGGACTGTTTTGGAGTGTTGTGGAATGTTCTGGTGTGTATTTGAGTTATTTCGTGTTTGAAGTGTTTTGGAGTGGATTGAGTGACTGTTTTGAAGCGAGTGTTTCGGATCGTTTTAGAAGGTTTCGGAGTGTATTGGACTCTTTTGGAGTGTTTGGGAGTGTTTTGGACTCTTTGGTGTGTTTTGGATCGTTTGGCGTGATGTTGAGTTTAGAGTGATTTAGAGTGAGTGCTTAGTAGCCAGTGTTTTGATGTGTTTTGTGTGTTATGGCGTGTTTTGAAGTGTTTCGTAGTGTATGGGACTGTTTTGGAGCGTTTGGAGTGTGCTGGCGTGTTGTGGAGTGTTTTGCAGTGTATTAGAGTGTTTTGGATCGATTGTTTGGAAACGAGTGTTTTGGACAGTTTTGTAGAGTTTCGGAATGCTTGGTACTGTTTTGGAGTGTTTGGAGTGTTTTGGTGTGCAGTTTTTTGCACTGTTTTGGATTGTTTTGAATTTTTAGGAGCGAGTGCTTTGGAGTATTTCGGAGTGTTTTGTACAGTTTTGTAGAGTATCGGGGTGCTTGGGAGTGTTTCGGAGTGATTGGTAGTGTTTGGTAGTGTATGGAACTGTTCTGGAGGGTTTGGGAGTGTGTTGGAGTGTTTTGGAGTGTTTTGAGTAATTGCGTAGAAGCGAGTGTTTTGTAGTGTTATGGAGTGGTTTGGAGTCTTTTGGTGTGGTTTTTGGAGTGTATGGGAGTGTTCTGGAGGGTTTGGGAGTGATTTGGGGTGTTTTTGTGTGTTTGAGTGAGTGCTTAGAAGCAAATGTTTTGGAGTGTTATGGAGTGTTTTCGACTGTTTTGTAGAGTTTCGGACTGCTTGTGACTGTGTTGGAGTGTTTGGGAGTGTTTTGGAGTGTTCTGGATTTTTTGGAGTGTTGTGGTGGTTTGGTCTGCTTTGGAGTGTTTTGGAGTGTTGTGGAATGTTTTGGTGTGTTTTTGAGTTATGGAGTGTTTTGGAGTGATTTGGAGTGGTTTTGAAGTGTTTGGGACTGTTCTGGACGGTTTGGAAGTGTGTTGGAGTGTTTTGAGTCTTTAGGTGTGTTTTGCATCGTTTTGGAGTGCTTTGGTGTGATTTGAGTTATGGAGTGTTTCGGAGTGTTTTGGACTGTTTTCAAATGTTTTGGCGTGAGAGCTTAGAAGCGATTGTTTTGGAGTGTTTTCTGGAGTGATCTTTGAAGTGTTTTTTGGAGTTATTTTTTGGACTGTTTTTTGGAGTGTTTTTTGGAATGCGTTTTTTGGTGCGTGTTTTTTCGGTGTTTTGTATTTTTTGGGTGTTGTGGTGTTTTGGACTGTTTTGGAGTGTTGTGGAATGTTCTGGTGTGTATTTGAGTTATTTCGTGTTTGAAGTGTTTTGGAGTGGATTGAGTGACTGTTTTGAAGCGAGTGTTTCGGATCGTTTTAGAAGGTTTCGGAGTGTATTGGACTCTTTTGGAGTGTTTGGGAGTGTTTTGGACTCTTTTGGTGTGTTTTGGATCGTTTGGCGTGATGTTGAGTTTAGAGTGATTTAGAGTGAGTGCTTAGTAGCCAGTGTTTTGATGTGTTTTGTGTGTTATGGCGTGTTTTGAAGTGTTTCGTAGTGTATGGGACTGTTTTGGAGCGTTTGGGAGTGTGCTGGCGTGTTGTGGAGTGTTTTGCAGTGTATTAGAGTGTTTTGGATCGATTGTTTTGGAAACGAGTGTTTTGGACAGTTTTGTAGAGTTTCGAATGCTTGGTACTGTGTTTGGAGTGTTTGGGAGTGTTTTGGTGTGCAGTTTGTTGCACTGTTTTGGATTGTTTTGAATTTTTAGGAGCGAGTGCTTTGGAGTATTTCGGAGTGTTTTGTACAGTTTTGTAGAGTATCGGGGTGCTTGGGAGTGTTTCGGAGTGATTGGTAGTGTTTGGGAGTGTATGGAACTGTTCTGGAGGGTTTGGGTGAGTGTGTTGGAGTGTTTTGGAGTGTTTTGAGTAATTGCGTAGAAGCGAGTGTTTTGTAGTGTTATGGAGTGGTTTGAGTCTTTTGGTGTGGTTTTGGAGTGTATGGGAGTGTTCTGGAGGGTTTGGGAGTGTTTTGGAGTGTTTTTGTGTGTTTTGAGTGAGTGCTTAGAAGCAAATGTTTTGGAGTGTTATGGAGTGTTTTCGACTGTTTTGTAGAGTTTCGGACTGCTTGTGACTGTGTTGGAGTGTTTGGGAGTGTTTTGGAGTGTTCTGGATTTTTTGGAGTGTTGTGGTGGTTTGGTCTGCTTTGGAGTGTTTTGGAGTGTTGTGGAATGTTTTGGTGTGTTTTTGAGTTATGGAGTGTTTTGAGTGATTTGGAGTGGTTTGAAGTGTTTGGGACTGTTCTGGACGGTTTGGAAGTGTGTTGGAGTGTTTTGGAGTCTTTAGGTGTGTTTTGCATCGTTTTGGAGTGCTTTGGTGTGATTTGAGTTATGGAGTGTTTCGGAGTGTTTTGGACTGTTTTCAAATGTTTTGGCGTGAGAGCTTAGAAGCGATTGTTTTGGAGTGTTTTCTGAGTGATCTTTGAAGTGTTTTTTGGAGTTATTTTTTGGACTGTTTTTTGGAGTGTTTTTTGGAATGCGTTTTTTTGGTGCGTGTTTTTCGGTGTTTTGTATTTTTTGGGTGTTGTGGTGTTTTGGACTGTTTTGGAGTGTTGTGGAATGTTCTGGTGTGTATTTGAGTTATTTCGTGTTTGAAGTGTTTTGGAGTGGATTGAGTGACTGTTTTGAAGCGAGTGTTTCGGATCGTTTTAGAAGGTTTCGGAGTGTATTGGACTCTTTTGGAGTGTTTGGGAGTGTTTTGGACTCTTTTGGTGTGTTTTGGATCGTTTGGCGTGATGTTGAGTTAGAGTGATTTAGAGTGAGTGCTTAGTAGCCAGTGTTTTGATGTGTTTTGTGTGTTATGGCGTGTTTTGAAGTGTTTCGTAGTGTATGGGACTGTTTTGGAGCGTTTGGGAGTGTGCTGGCGTGTTGTGGAGTGTTTTGCAGTGTATTAGAGTGTTTTGGATCGATTGTTTGGAAACGAGTGTTTTGGACAGTTTTGTAGAGTTTCGGAATGCTTGGTACTGTTTTGGAGTGTTTGGGAGTGTTTTGGTGTGCAGTTTGTTGCACTGTTTTGGATTGTTTTGAATTTTTAGGAGCGAGTGCTTTGGAGTATTTCGGAGTGTTTTGTACAGTTTTGTAGAGTATCGGGGTGCTTCGGAGTGTTTCGGAGTGATTGGTAGTGTTTGGGAGTGTATGGAACTGTTCTGGAGGGTTTGGGAGTGTGTTGGAGTGTTTTGGAGTGTTTTGAGTAATTGCGTAGAAGCGAGTGTTTTGTAGTGTTATGGAGTGTTTTCGACTGTTTTGTAGCGTTTCGGACTACTTGTGACTGTGTTGGAGTGTTTGGGAGTGTTTTGGAGTGTTCTGGATTTTTTGGAGTGTTGTGGTGGTTTGGTCTGCTTTGGAGTGTTTTGGAGTGTTGTGGAATGTTTTGGTGTGTTTTTGAGTTATGGAGTGTTTTGGAGTGATTTGGAGTGGTTTGAAGTGTTTGGGACTGTTCTGGACGGTTTGGAAGTGTGTGGAGTCTTTAGGTGTGTTTTGCATCGTTTTGGAGTGCTTTGGTGTGATTTGAGTTATGGAGTGTTTCGGAGTGTTTTGGACTGTTTCCAAATGTTTTGGCGTGAGTGCTTGGAAGCGATTGTTTTGGACTGTTTTCTGGAGTGTTCTTTGAAGTGTTTTTTGGAGTTATTTTTTGGAGTGTTTTTTGGAGTGTGTTTTTTGGAATGCGTTTTTTGCTGCGTGTTTTTTCGGTGTTTTGTATTTTTTGGGTGTTGTGGTGTTGTGCACTGTTTTGGAGTGTTGTGGAATGTTCTGGTGTGTTTTTGAGTTATTTCGTGTTTGAAGTGTTTTGGAGTGGATTGGAGCGACTGTTTTGAAGCGACTGTTTCGGAGCGTTTTAGAGGGTTTCGGAGTGTATGGTACTCTTTTGGAGTGTTTGGGACTGTTTTGGACTCTTTTGGTGTGTTTTGGATCGTTTGGTGTGATGTTGAGTTTAGAGTGATTTAGAGTGAGTGCTTAGTAGCCAGTGTTTTGATGTGTTTTGTGTGTAATGGAGTGTTTTGAAGTGTTTAGTAGTGTATGGGACTGTTTTGGAGCGTTTGGGAGTGCGCTGGCGTGTTGTGGAGTGTTTTGCAGTGTATTAGAGTGTTTTGGATCGATTGTTTGGAAACGAGTGTTTTGGAGTGTTTTGGACTGTTTTGTAGAGTTTCGGAATGCTTGGTACTGTTTTGGAGTGTTTGGGAGTGTTTTGGTGTGCAGTTTTTTGCACTGTTTTGGATTGTTTTGAATTTTTAGGAGCGAGTGCTTTGGAGTATTTCGGAGTGTTTTGTACCGTTTTGTAGAGTATCGGAGTGCTTGGGAGTGTTTTGGAGTGATTGGTAGTGTTTGGGAGTGTTTGGAAGTGTATGGAACTGTTCTGGAGGGTTTGGGAGTGTGTTGGAGTGTTTTGGAGTGTTTTGAGTAATTGCGTAGAAGCGAGTGTTTTGTAGTGTTATGGAGTAGTTTGGAGTCTTTTGGTGTGGTTTTAGTGTATGGGAGTGTTCTGGAGGGTTTGGGAGTGTGTTGGAGTGTTTTTGTGTGTTTTGAGTGAGTGCTTAGAAGCAAATGTTTTGGAGTGTTATGGAGTGTTTTCGACTGTTTTGTAGAGTTTCGGACTGCTTGTGACTGTGTTGGAGTGTTTGGGAGTGTTTTGGAGTGTTCTGGATTTTTTGGAGTGTTATGGTGTTTTGGTCTGCTTTGGAGTGTTTTGGAGTGTTGTGGAATGTTTTGGTGTGTTTTTGAGTTATGGAGTGTTTTGGAGTGATTTGGAGTGGTTTGGAGTGCTTGGGACTGTTCTGGACGGTTTGGAAGTGTGTTGGAGTGTTTTGGAGTCTTTAGGTGTGTTTTGCATCGTTTTGGAGTGCTTTGGTGTGATTTGAGTTATGGAGTGTTTCGGAGTGTTTTGGACTGTTTCCAAATGTTTTGGCGTGACTGCTTAGAAGCGATTGTTTTGGAGTGTTTTCTGGAGTGATCTTTGAAGTGTTTTTTGGAGTTATTTTTTGGAGTGTTTTTTGGAGTGTTTTTTGGAATGCGTTTTTTGGTGCGTGTTTTTTCGGTGTTTTGTATTTTTTGGGTGTTGTGGTGTTTTGGACTGTTTTGGAGTGTTGTGGAATGTTCTGGTGTGTATTTGAGTTATTTCGTGTTTGAAGTGTTCTGGAGTGGATTGAGTGACTGTTTTGAAGCGAGTGTTTCGGATCGTTTTAGAAGGTTTCGGCGTGTATTGGACTCTTTTGGAGTGTTTGGGAGTGTTTTGGACTCTTTTGGTGTGTTTTGGATCGTTTGGCGTGATGTTGAGTTTAGAGTGATTTAGAGTGAGTGCTTAGTAGCCAGTGTTTTGATGTGTTTTGTGTATTATGGCGTGTTTTGAAGTGTTTCGTAGTGTATGGGACTGTTTTGGAGCGTTTGGGAGTGTGCTGGCGTGTTGTGGAGTGTTTTGCAGTGTATTAGAGTGTTTTGGATCGATTGTTTGGAAACGAGTGTTTTGGACAGTTTTGTAGAGTTTCGGAATGCTTGGTACTGTTTTGGAGTGTTTGGGAGTGTTTTGGTGTGCAGTTTTTTGCACTGTTTTGGATTGTTTTGAATTTTTAGGAGCGAGTGCTTTGGAGTATTTCGGAGTGTTTTGTACAGTTTTGTAGAGTATCGGGGTGCTTGGGAGTGTTTCGGAGTGATTGGTAGTGTTTGGGAGTGTATGGAACTGTTCTGGAGGGTTTGGGAGTGTGTTGGAGTGTTTTGGAGTGTTTTGAGTAATTGCGTAGAAGCGAGTGTTTTGTAGTGTTATGGAGTGGTTTGGAGTCTTTTGGTGTGGTTTTGGAGTGTATGGGAGTGTTCTGGAGGGTTTGGGAGTGATTTGGAGTGTTTTTGTGTGTTTTGAGTGAGTGCTTAGAAGCAAATGTTTTGGAGTGTTATGGAGTGTTTTCGACTGTTTTGTAGAGTTTCGGACTGCTTGTGACTGTGTTGGAGTGTTTGGGAGTGTTTTGGAGTGTTCTGGATTTTTTGGAATGTTGTGGTGGTTTGGTCTGCTTTGGAGTGTTTTGGAGTGTTGTGGAATGTTTTGGTGTGTTTTTGAGTTATGGAGAATTTTGGAGTGATTTGGAGTGGTTTGAAGTGTTTGGGACTGTTCTGGACGGTTTGGAAGTGTGTTGGAATGTTTTGGAGTCTTTAGGTGTGTTTTGCATCGTTTTGGAGTGCTTTGGTGTGATTTGAGTTATGGAGTGTTTCGGAGTGTTTTGGACTGTTTTCAAATGTTTTGGCGCGAAAGCTTAGAAGCGATTGTTTTGGAGTGTTTTATGGAGTGATCTTCGAAGTGTTTTTTGGAGTTATTTTTTGGACTGTTTTTTGGAGTGTTTTTTGGAATGCGTTTTTTGGTGCGTGTTTTTTCGGTGTTTTGTATTTTTTGGGTGTTGTGGTGTTTTGGACTGTTTTGGAGTGTTGTGGAATGTTCTGGTGTGTATTTGAGTTATTTCGTGTTTGAAGTGTTTTGGAGTGGATTGGAGTGACTGTTTTGAAGCGAGTGTTTCGGAGCGTTTTAGAGGGTTTCGGAGTGTATTGGACTCTTTTGGAGTGTTTGGGAGTGTTTTGGACTCTTTTGGTGTGTTTTGGATCGTTTGGCGTGATGTTGAGTTTAGAGTGATTTAGAGTGAGTGCTTAGTAGCCAGTGTTTTGATGTGTTTTGTGTGTTATGGAGTGTTTTGAAGTGTTTCGTAGTGTATGGGACTGTTTTGGAGCGTTTGGGAGTGTGCTGGCGTGTTGTGGAGTGTTTTGCAGTGTATTAGAGTGTTTTGGATCGATTGTTTGGAACCGAGTGTTTTGGAGTGTTTTGGACTGTTTTGTAGAGTATCGGAATGCTTGGTACTGTTTTGGAGTGTTTGGGAGTGTTTTGGTGTGCAGTTTTTTGCACTGTTTTGGATTGTTTTGAATTTTTAGGAGCGAGTGCTTTGGAGTATTTCGGAGTGTTTTGTACAGTTTTGTAGAGTATCGGAGTGCTTGGGAGTGTTTTGGAGTGATTGGTAGTGTTTGGGAGTGTTTGGGAGTGTATGGAACTGTTCTGGAGGGTTTGGGAGTGTTTTGGAGTGTTTTGAGTAATTGCGTAGAAGCGAGTGTTTTGTAGTGTTATGGAGTGGTTTGGCGTCTTTTGGTGTGGTTTTGGAGTGTATGGGAGTGTTCTGGAGGGTTTGGGAGTGTGTTGGAGTGTTTTTGTGTGTTTTGAGTGAGTGCTTAGAAGCAAATGTTTTGGAGTGTTATGGAGTGTTTTCGACTGTTTTGTAGAGTTTCGGACTGCTTGTGACTGTGTTGAAGTGTTTGGGAGTGTTTTGGAGTGTTCTGGATTTTTTGGAGTGTTATGGTGTTTTGGTCTGCTTTGGAGTGTTTTGGAGTGTTGTGGAATGTTTTGGTGTGTTTTTGAGTTATGGAGTGTTTTGGAGTGATTTGGAGTGGTTTGGAGTGTTTGGGACTGTTCTGGACGGTTTGGAAGTGTGTTGGAGTGTTTTGGAGTCTTTAGGTGTGTTTTGCATCGTTTTGGAGTGCTTTGGTGTGATTTGAGTTATGGAGTGTTTCGGAGTGTTTTGGACTGTTTCCAAATGTTTTGGCGTGAGTGCTTAGAAGCGATTGTTTTGGAGTGTTTTCTGGAGTGTTCTTTGAAGTGTTTTTTGGAGTTATTTTTTGGAGTGTTTTTTGGAGTGTGTTTTTTGGAATGCGTTTTTTGGTGCGTGTTTTTTCGGTGTTTTGTATTTTTTGGGTGTTGTGGTATTTTGGACTGTTTTGGAGTGTTGTGGAATGTTCTGGTGTGTTTTTGAGTTATTTCGTGTTTGAAGTGTTTTGGAGTGGATTGGAGCGACTGTTTTGAAGCGACTGTTTCGGAGCGTTTTAGAGGGTTTCGGAGTGTATGGGACTGTTTTGGAGCCTTTGGGAGTGCGCTGGCGTGTTGTGGAGTGTTTTGCAGTGTATTAGAGTGTTTTGGATCGAGTGTTTAGAAACGAGTGTTTTGGAGTGTTTTGTAGAGTTTTGGAATGCTTGGTACTGTTTTGGAGTGTTTGGGAGTGTTTTGGTGTGTAGTGTTTTGCACTGTTTTGGATTGTTTTGAGTTTTTAGGAGCGAGTGCTTTGGAGTATTTCGGAGTGTTTTGTACAGTTTTGTAGAGTATCGGGGTGCTTGGGAGTGTTTTGGAGTGTTTTGTAGTGTTTGGGAGTGTATTGAACTGTATTGGAGTTTTTCTGGAGTGTTTTGGTGTGTTATGGACTCTTTTGGAGTGTTTTGGGAGTGACTGTTTAGAAGCGAGTGTTCTGGAGAGGTTGGAGGGTTTTGGAGTGTATGGAACTGCTCTGGAGGGTTTGGGAGTGTGTTGAAGTGTTGTGCAGTGTTTTGCACTGCTTTGGAGTGCATTGATTTTTTGGAGCGAGTGCTTTGGAGTATTTCGGCGTGTTTTGGATTGTTTTGTAGAGCATCGGAGAGTTTTGGAGTGTTTTGGAGTGGTTTGGAGTGTTTGGGAGAGCCTGTTTAGAGGCGAATGTTTGGAGGATTTTGAAGTGAATGGGACTGTTCTGGAGGGTTTGGGAGTGTGTTGGAGTGTTTTGGAGTCTTTAGGTGTGTTTTGCATCGTTTGGATTGTTTTGGTGTGTTTTGGACTGTTTTCAAATGTTTTGGTGTGAGTGCTCAGAGGCGATTGTTTTGGAGTGTTTTGGACTGTTTTGGACTGTTATGTAGAGTTTCGGAACGCTTGGTACGGTTTTGGAATGTTTGGGAGTGTTTTGGTGTGCAGTTTTTTGCACTGTTTTGGATTGTTTCGAATTTTTAGGAGCGAGTGCTTTGGAGTATTTCGGAGTGTTTTGTACAGTTTTGTAGAGTATCGGAGTGCTTGGGAGTGTTTTGGAGTGATTGGTAGTGTTTGGGAGTGTTTGGGAGTGTATGGAACTGTTCTGGAGGGTTTGGGAGTGTGTTGGAGTGTTTTGGAGTGTTTTGAGTAATTGCGTAGAAGCGAGTGTTTTGTAGTGTTATGGAGTAGTTTGGAGTCTTTTGGTGTGGTTTTAGAGTGTATGGGAGTGTTCTGGAGGGTTTGGGAGTGTGTTGGAGTGTTTTTGTGTGTTTTGAGTGAGTGCTTAGAAGCAAATGTTTTGGAGTGTTATGGAGTGTTTTCGACTGTTTTGTAGAGTTTCGGACTGCTTGTGACTGTGTTGGAGTGTTTGGGAGTGTTTTGGAGTGTTCTGGATTTTTTGGAGTGTTATGGTGTTTTGGTCTGCTTTGGAGTGTTTTGGAGTGTTGTGGAATGTTTTGGTGTGTTTTTGAGTTATGGAGTGTTTTGGAGTGATTTGGAGTGGTTTGGAGTGTTTGGGACTGTTCTGGACGGTTTGGAAGTGTGTTGGAGTGTTTTGGAGTCTTTAGGTGTGTTTTGCATCGTTTTGGAGTGCTTTGGTGTGATTTGAGTTATGGAGTGTTTCGGAGTGTTTTGGACTGTTTCCAAATGTTTTGGCGTGAGTGCTTAGAAGCGATTGTTTTGGAGTGTTTTCTGGAGTGATCTTTGAAGTGTTTTTTGGAGTTATTTTTTGGACTGTTTTTTGGAGTGTTTTTTGGAATGCGTTTTTTGGTGCGTGTTTTTTCGGTGTTTTGTATTTTTTGGGTGTTGTGGTGTTTTGGACTGTTTTGGAGTGTTGTGGAATGTTCTGGTGTGTATTTGAGTTATTTCGTGTTTGAAGTGTTTTGGAGTGGATTGAGTGACTGTTTTGAAGCGAGTGTTTCGGATCGTTTTAGAAGGTTTCGGAGTGTATTGGACTCTTTTGGAGTGTTTGGGAGTGTTTTGGACTCTTTTGGTGTGTTTTGGATCGTTTGGCGTGATGTTGAGTTTAGAGTGATTTAGAGTGAGTGCTTAGTAGCCAGTGTTTTGATGTGTTTTGTGTGTTATGGCGTGTTTTGAAGTGTTTCGTAGTGTATGGGACTGTTTTGGAGCGTTTGGGAGTGTGCTGGCGTGTTGTGGAGTGTTTTGCAGTGTATTAGAGTGTTTTGGATCGATTGTTTGGAAACGAGTGTTTTGGACAGTTTTGTAGAGTTTCGGAATGCTTGGTACTGTTTTGGAGTGTTTGGGAGTGTTTTGGTGTGCAGTTTGTTGCACTGTTTTGGATTGTTTTGAATTTTTAGGAGCGAGTGCTTTGGAGTATTTCGGAGTGTTTTGTACAGTTTTGTAGAGTATCGGGGTGCTTGGGAGTGTTTCGGAGTGATTGGTAGTGTTTGGGAGTGTATGGAACTGTTCTGGAGGGTTTGGGAGTGTGTTGGAGTGTTTTGGAGTGTTTTGAGTAATTGCGTAGAAGCGAGTGTTTTGTAGTGTTATGGAGTGGTTTGGAGTCTTTTGGTGTGGTTTTGGAGTGTATGGGAGTGTTCTGGAGGGTTTGGGAGTGTTTTGGAGTGTTTTTGTGTGTTTTGAGTGAGTGCTTAGAAGCAAATGTTTTGGAGTGTTATGGAGTGTTTTCGACTGTTTTGTAGAGTTTCGGACTGCTTGTGACTGTGTTGGAGTGTTTGGGAGTGTTTTGGAGTGTTCTGGATTTTTTGGAGTGTTGTGGTGGTTTGGTCTGCTTTGGAGTGTTTTGGAGTGTTGTGGAATGTTTTGGTGTGTTTTTGAGTTATGGAGTGTTTTGGAGTGATTTGGAGTGGTTTGAAGTGTTTGGGACTGTTCTGGACGGTTTGGAAGTGTGTTGGAGTGTTTTGGAGTCTTTAGGTGTGTTTTGCATCGTTTTGGAGTGCTTTGGTGTGATTTGAGTTATGGAGTGTTTCGGAGTGTTTTGGACTGTTTTCAAATGTTTTGGCGTGAGAGCTTAGAAGCGATTGTTTTGGAGTGTTTTCTGGAGTGATCTTTGAAGTGTTTTTTGGAGTTATTTTTTGGACTGTTTTTTGGAGTGTTTTTTGGAATGCGTTTTTTGGTGCGTGTTTTTTCGGTGTTTTGTATTTTTTGGGTGTTGTGGTGTTTTGGACTGTTTTGGAGTGTTGTGGAATGTTCTGGTGTGTATTTGAGTTATTTCGTGTTTGAAGTGTTTTGGAGTGGATTGAGTGACTGTTTTGAAGCGAGTGTTTCGGATCGTTTTAGAAGGTTTCGGAGTGTATTGGACTCTTTTGGAGTGTTTGGGAGTGTTTTGGACTCTTTTGGTGTGTTTTGGATCGTTTGGCGTGATGTTGAGTTTAGAGTGATTTAGAGTGAGTGCTTAGTAGCCAGTGTTTTGATGTGTTTTGTGTGTTATGGCGTGTTTTGAAGTGTTTCGTAGTGTATGGGACTGTTTTGGAGCGTTTGGGAGTGTGCTGGCGTGTTGTGGAGTGTTTTGCAGTGTATTAGAGTGTTTTGGATCGATTGTTTGGAAACGAGTGTTTTGGACAGTTTTGTAGAGTTTCGGAATGCTTGGTACTGTTTTGGAGTGTTTGGGAGTGTTTTGGTGTGCAGTTTGTTGCACTGTTTTGGATTGTTTTGAATTTTTAGGAGCGAGTGCTTTGGAGTATTTCGGAGTGTTTTGTACAGTTTTGTAGAGTATCGGGGTGCTTCGGAGTGTTTCGGAGTGATTGGTAGTGTTTGGGAGTGTATGGAACTGTTCTGGAGGGTTTGGGAGTGTGTTGGAGTGTTTTGGAGTGTTTTGAGTAATTGCGTAGAAGCGAGTGTTTTGTAGTGTTATGGAGTGTTTTCGACTGTTTTGTAGCGTTTCGGACTACTTGTGACTGTGTTGGAGTGTTTGGGAGTGTTTTGGAGTGTTCTGGATTTTTTGGAGTGTTGTGGTGGTTTGGTCTGCTTTGGAGTGTTTTGGAGTGTTGTGGAATGTTTTGGTGTGTTTTTGAGTTATGGAGTGTTTTGGAGTGATTTGGAGTGGTTTGAAGTGTTTGGGACTGTTCTGGACGGTTTGGAAGTGTGTGGAGTCTTTAGGTGTGTTTTGCATCGTTTTGGAGTGCTTTGGTGTGATTTGAGTTATGGAGTGTTTCGGAGTGTTTTGGACTGTTTCCAAATGTTTTGGCGTGAGTGCTTGGAAGCGATTGTTTTGGACTGTTTTCTGGAGTGTTCTTTGAAGTGTTTTTTGGAGTTATTTTTTGGAGTGTTTTTTGGAGTGTGTTTTTTGGAATGCGTTTTTTGCTGCGTGTTTTTTCGGTGTTTTGTATTTTTTGGGTGTTGTGGTGTTGTGCACTGTTTTGGAGTGTTGTGGAATGTTCTGGTGTGTTTTTGAGTTATTTCGTGTTTGAAGTGTTTTGGAGTGGATTGGAGCGACTGTTTTGAAGCGACTGTTTCGGAGCGTTTTAGAGGGTTTCGGAGTGTATGGTACTCTTTTGGAGTGTTTGGGACTGTTTTGGACTCTTTTGGTGTGTTTTGGATCGTTTGGTGTGATGTTGAGTTTAGAGTGATTTAGAGTGAGTGCTTAGTAGCCAGTGTTTTGATGTGTTTTGTGTGTAATGGAGTGTTTTGAAGTGTTTAGTAGTGTATGGGACTGTTTTGGAGCGTTTGGGAGTGCGCTGGCGTGTTGTGGAGTGTTTTGCAGTGTATTAGAGTGTTTTGGATCGATTGTTTGGAAACGAGTGTTTTGGAGTGTTTTGGACTGTTTTGTAGAGTTTCGGAATGCTTGGTACTGTTTTGGAGTGTTTGGGAGTGTTTTGGTGTGCAGTTTTTTGCACTGTTTTGGATTGTTTTGAATTTTTAGGAGCGAGTGCTTTGGAGTATTTCGGAGTGTTTTGTACCGTTTTGTAGAGTATCGGAGTGCTTGGGAGTGTTTTGGAGTGATTGGTAGTGTTTGGGAGTGTTTGGAAGTGTATGGAACTGTTCTGGAGGGTTTGGGAGTGTGTTGGAGTGTTTTGGAGTGTTTTGAGTAATTGCGTAGAAGCGAGTGTTTTGTAGTGTTATGGAGTAGTTTGGAGTCTTTTGGTGTGGTTTTAGTGTATGGGAGTGTTCTGGAGGGTTTGGGAGTGTGTTGGAGTGTTTTGGAGTGTTTTGAGTAATTGCGTAGAAGCGAGTGTTTTGTAGTGTTATGGAGTAGTTTGGAGTCTTTTGGTGTGGTTTTAGTGTATGGGAGTGTTCTGGAGGGTTTGGGAGTGTGTTGGAGTGTTTTTGTGTGTTTTGAGTGAGTGCTTAGAAGCAAATGTTTTGGAGTGTTATGGAGTGTTTTCGACTGTTTTGTAGAGTTTCGGACTGCTTGTGACTGTGTTGGAGTGTTTGGGAGTGTTTTGGAGTGTTCTGGATTTTTTGGAGTGTTATGGTGTTTTGGTCTGCTTTGGAGTGTTTTGGAGTGTTGTGGAATGTTTTGGTGTGTTTTTGAGTTATGGAGTGTTTTGGAGTGATTTGGAGTGGTTTGGAGTGCTTGGGACTGTTCTGGACGGTTTGGAAGTGTGTTGGAGTGTTTTGGAGTCTTTAGGTGTGTTTTGCATCGTTTTGGAGTGCTTTGGTGTGATTTGAGTTATGGAGTGTTTCGGAGTGTTTTGGACTGTTTCCAAATGTTTTGGCGTGACTGCTTAGAAGCGATTGTTTTGGAGTGTTTTCTGGAGTGATCTTTGAAGTGTTTTTTGGAGTTATTTTTTGGAGTGTTTTTTGGAGTGTTTTTTGGAATGCGTTTTTTGGTGCGTGTTTTTTCGGTGTTTTGTATTTTTTGGGTGTTGTGGTGTTTTGGACTGTTTTGGAGTGTTGTGGAATGTTCTGGTGTGTATTTGAGTTATTTCGTGTTTGAAGTGTTCTGGAGTGGATTGAGTGACTGTTTTGAAGCGAGTGTTTCGGATCGTTTTAGAAGGTTTCGGCGTGTATTGGACTCTTTTGGAGTGTTTGGGAGTGTTTTGGACTCTTTTGGTGTGTTTTGGATCGTTTGGCGTGATGTTGAGTTTAGAGTGATTTAGAGTGAGTGCTTAGTAGCCAGTGTTTTGATGTGTTTTGTGTATTATGGCGTGTTTTGAAGTGTTTCGTAGTGTATGGGACTGTTTTGGAGCGTTTGGGAGTGTGCTGGCGTGTTGTGGAGTGTTTTGCAGTGTATTAGAGTGTTTTGGATCGATTGTTTGGAAACGAGTGTTTTGGACAGTTTTGTAGAGTTTCGGAATGCTTGGTACTGTTTTGGAGTGTTTGGGAGTGTTTTGGTGTGCAGTTTTTTGCACTGTTTTGGATTGTTTTGAATTTTTAGGAGCGAGTGCTTTGGAGTATTTCGGAGTGTTTTGTACAGTTTTGTAGAGTATCGGGGTGCTTGGGAGTGTTTCGGAGTGATTGGTAGTGTTTGGGAGTGTATGGAACTGTTCTGGAGGGTTTGGGAGTGTGTTGGAGTGTTTTGGAGTGTTTTGAGTAATTGCGTAGAAGCGAGTGTTTTGTAGTGTTATGGAGTGGTTTGGAGTCTTTTGGTGTGGTTTTGGAGTGTATGGGAGTGTTCTGGAGGGTTTGGGAGTGATTTGGAGTGTTTTTGTGTGTTTTGAGTGAGTGCTTAGAAGCAAATGTTTTGGAGTGTTATGGAGTGTTTTCGACTGTTTTGTAGAGTTTCGGACTGCTTGTGACTGTGTTGGAGTGTTTGGGAGTGTTTTGGAGTGTTCTGGATTTTTTGGAATGTTGTGGTGGTTTGGTCTGCTTTGGAGTGTTTTGGAGTGTTGTGGAATGTTTTGGTGTGTTTTTGAGTTATGGAGAATTTTGGAGTGATTTGGAGTGGTTTGAAGTGTTTGGGACTGTTCTGGACGGTTTGGAAGTGTGTTGGAATGTTTTGGAGTCTTTAGGTGTGTTTTGCATCGTTTTGGAGTGCTTTGGTGTGATTTGAGTTATGGAGTGTTTCGGAGTGTTTTGGACTGTTTTCAAATGTTTTGGCGCGAAAGCTTAGAAGCGATTGTTTTGGAGTGTTTTATGGAGTGATCTTCGAAGTGTTTTTTGGAGTTATTTTTTGGACTGTTTTTTGGAGTGTTTTTTGGAATGCGTTTTTTGGTGCGTGTTTTTTCGGTGTTTTGTATTTTTTGGGTGTTGTGGTGTTTTGGACTGTTTTGGAGTGTTGTGGAATGTTCTGGTGTGTATTTGAGTTATTTCGTGTTTGAAGTGTTTTGGAGTGGATTGGAGTGACTGTTTTGAAGCGAGTGTTTCGGAGCGTTTTAGAGGGTTTCGGAGTGTATTGGACTCTTTTGGAGTGTTTGGGAGTGTTTTGGACTCTTTTGGTGTGTTTTGGATCGTTTGGCGTGATGTTGAGTTTAGAGTGATTTAGAGTGAGTGCTTAGTAGC